>NC_079312.1:176293225-176300988 GCF_029931775.1 Euleptes europaea | reverse complement strand
CAAGGTCACCCAGCTGGCCTCATGTGGAGGAGTGGGGAAACCAACCCGGTTCACCAGATCAGCCTCCGCAGCTCATGTGGAGGAGTGGGGAATCAAACATGGTTCTCCAGATCAGAGTCCACCACTCCAAACTACTGATCTTAACCACTACACCACGCTGGCAGGATTTTGATAGCCAGTGGGCAAAGCCTGCCTGGAGTCACATTCTTCCCACTCACTCTTGATTTTCTCCTGTTTAGCCTCCCACTCCTGGCGCAGCTCTTCTCGAAGACGATTCTCTTCCTCCTGAACGGAAAGGGAGTGGAGAAACGGCTTTCAGGCATGGCTATAAGGAGAGGAAGGGGGGCTGGGGTACCTCAGCGGGTGAAGTTGGACTGGGAAGCTGGGCGCTTGAGGGCACGGGTGAAGAAGAAGAATTGGGTTTTTTATATGCTGACTTTCTCTACCACTTAAGGGAGAATCAAACCGGCTTATGATCACCTTCCCCCCACCCCACAACAGACACCCTGTGAGGCAGGTGGGGCTGAGAGAGCTCGAGGAGAGCTGTGACTAGCCCAAGGTCACCCAGCTGGCTTTGTGCGCAGGAGTGGGGAAACCAACCCGGTTCACCAGATTAGCCTCCGCCGCTCACGTGGAGGAGTGGGGAATCGGACCCCGTTCTCCAGATCAGAGTCCACCGCTCCAAACCACCGCTCTTAACCACTACATCACACTGGCTCCTTTAACCTTGACATGACATGGCTGCGTTCAAATCACTGCCCACCGAGCTGGAAGCCAGCAGGAAGTGACTTCTCTGAGCCCCCCCACCTCAGCTCCCTGAGCGAGGAATCTTCAGACGCAGCGTGGGAGAGCGAAATGGAGGTCTGTGGGGGCAGGGAAGAAATGGAAAGACATCGCCTTTCCCTGGACTGCCAACAGAAGCGCCATCCTGCCGGGGCAACAGCCAGCAGAATGGCAGCCCTGGATTTAACTGAAGGCTTTCTCAAGGGTGCGACACCATTTTTAGAATACCCGCCCCCCTCCCCCTGAGGCCAACCTGGAACCTCCAGGTTTCTGGTTAACACTGGTCACACATTTCAGTGGTCTGTTTTAAACCACCAACCCAGTTCTTCTGGCCTATATCCCGTCCATCGGACATTTATTCCAACACTGCTGAGGTAACTGTTGGTTTTATGGCTGTTCAGGCGGGAGGATTTTACTCTAGTGAGACCGGTTTTGATGTAGGGGCTATTTTCATACAAATTGTGAATCACTTTCCTTTTTTAAAAAAAATTATTAGCATTAATAGGAAATTTCTTGAGAGGTGGTAAACACACTTTTTTCTAAATAAATCCGAGGGCAGAGAGCAGCTGAGCACCGTACCTCGCGGTCCCGGTCGGGCAGGAAGCTTGTGTCCACGTCGGGATTCTTCCCCAGTTTCCTCTTCTTGGTGGGCAGCTCTGGGGTAGGGGGAAGCGACAAGCAGGTGGAAGCGAGACGATAACCAAAGCCAGATTTACACACAAGCTACATAAGCAACAGCTTAGGGCCAACAATTACGAGAGGCGCTCTTAAGTGCGCTTTTTTTGAAACCAGGGGCACTTTCACACATGCCGAATAATGCACTTTCAATGCACTTTGAAGCTGGATTTTACTGTGTGAACTGGCAAAATCCACTTGCAAGCGATCGTTAAAAGTGCATTGGAAGTGCGCTATTCGGCACGTGTGAAAGTGTGCCCTAGATTTCAGTGTTAGAATAGAAACCCCCCTTTCTTTTGGGTGATGCTTCAAGGGCCCTGACCTAGATGGCCCAGGGTAGCCCCCAATCTCATCAGATCTCAAAACCTAAGAAGGGTCGGCCCTGGTTAGTACATGGCTGGGAGACTACCAAGGAAGTCCAGGGTTGCTCCGCAGAGGCAGGCAACAGCAAACCACCTCTGTTCATCTCCTGCCCTGACCGAGATGGCACAGGCTAACCCGATCTTGTCAGATCTTGAACGCTAAGGAGGATTGGCCCGAGGCTAGTATTTGGATGGGAGGCCACAAAGGAAGTCCAGGGTTGCTCCGCAGAGTCAGGCCATGGCAAAACACTTCTGCACATCTCTTGCCTCGAAAACCCTTAAGTCGGCTGTGACTTGACGGCTAGGCTTACCAGGTCCCTCTTCTTCTTCAGCGGGAGGTTTTTGGAGTGGAGGTGGGGGGCGGGCGTCGTGCGCTCCCGGAAGTGCTGCATTGCAAAGGGCCGGTTGTAAAGGCCTGTTGCAATACGACACTTCCAGTTGTAAAATGCACCACAAGGGGCCTGTCAGGTTCAGGAGATCACCTGTAGCATCCCAACAGTAAACACACTCAGGCAGGTAATCCTGAAGCAGTATACTTTATTAGGAGCAAAAAGGTGAATATAAAATCTGACTGCATGGAAATAGGTTAAGGTTGCTAATGAGCACAATAGGGAAAGCTCTAGCTTAAAAGCACTCTAGCCACTAAAGGAAAACACATGAGATAAGAATTCTCATGAAGCGTAGACCAAACAACCAGGCAGCTGCAGCAGGGAAGTACACACAGTATTTACAGTATTTGCAGGCATGTGAACCAAGGTCGCTTGACACGGAACCAGAGCCAGGCCAGAACCAGCAATAGAAGCAAAGTCATGTCAAGGGATCAGGCCTGAACCAGCAAAGGCCTGACAGGGCCGTTTTCCACTCAAATGGCCCCTTGTGATGCGTTTTCCACCCAGAAGTGCCACATCGCAACAGGCCTTTACCACTCAAACTGGGAGTTTGAGTGGAAACCGGCCCTTTGCAATGCAGCACTTCCGGATGTGAACCAGAAGTGACCTGGTCCCTACCTGCACAGATTGCCCGCTGACCCGCAGCTGGTCAGCAGGCAGCCAGGTGGATTGGCGGAGGTTTGCCCGCCACCACCTGGCACTTGACAACCCTATTGACGGCCCTTTCCACCACCAATGCTTTGCGGCCTCTTAGTCTTGACGTGATGTAGGACCAAAGGGTCAGGCGACCTTGAACAGCCAACACGTTAGACCGTTTTGCTCAGGGCGCGAAGGTTGGTCTCCGCCCGAGCAACCGAGGCAAGCCAAAGTGGCAACAGCCAAGGTGGCATGGGAGGAGACGATGGTTGCGGCTTCTGCCACTCGTTGCCTTCTGGAACCACACAAGCACCGGCTCATTAACAGTGTGTCTCCCTGCTGCCCTTTTATTTGCTACCACGTCAACCTCTTCCCAGTTATATCTTTCTTTTACTTTTTTCAGCAGTCTGTGCTGTCCCTGAAACTCTCTCTTGGGGCCTGGCAGCCAGCTTTTCCGTTCACCCCAGCCCCAACCCTTCCACAAGCGTCCCCCCCCCTGGTTCCAGGCTCCCATCTGCTGGCATCCAGCCTCCCGTTCCTCACCTTCCCGCTCCAGCTCCACCTCCTCCTCCTCTTCCTCTCCCCCGTCGTCCTCCTCTTCCTCGTCCAGGGTGAAGGACAAGCTGGAGATCTTGCGCTTCTGCTCCTGCTTGCGTTCCCGCTCGCGCATCCGCTCCAGCTTCCTGTGGAGAGAAAAGGTTCCCTGTCAAGTCCAGCGCGCTCCCCTCCCGCCCGTTCTCCAGGGACTCCCGATAACCCGATTCTCCCTTCCCCCATTTTCTCTTCACTACAATCCTGAGAGTTGAGTCGGGCTGAAAGAGAACGACTGGTCCAAAGAACATTGTTGTAAGCTGCTTTGAAGCACGAGAAAAGGCAGGATACAAATGTTTAAATAAATAAACAAACAGAGTCACCCCCAGTGAATTTTGTGGCAAAGCGGGTGATTTGAACTCGGATCTCTCAGATCCTAACACTCTAATCACTACAGTAACTCTGCAGGAATGCATGTTCTGGGGAGGGGGGCTTTTTCCCCTTTCATTTGGCATTCCCTCAATTCATCTTCCCTTCCTAACCAAGGTTTTTTTTTTAGATGTTTTTTATGTATTTTACCTATTTTGTATGTAATTTAACCCTTTTTAAGTCTCTTAAAAGTTGTTTTAATGAGGTATGCTCTACCACTGAGCCAGGATCTCAGGTCAAGGTCTTTCATGTCACCTCCTTATGGCTCCTTTTAACTGGAGATGCCGGGGACTGAACCTGGGACCTTCTGCATGCCAAGGAGATGCTCTACCATTGAGCTGGGGTCACCGGTCAAGGTCTCTCATATCACCTACTACCTGGACCTTTTAACTGGAGATGCCAAGGATTGAACCTGGGACCTTCTGCATGCAAAGCAGATGCTCTACCACTGAGCCACAGTCCTTCACCCACCCAGAACTCAGACCCTTGGGACTCACAGCTGCAGTTCTTTTGACTGTTCCTTCTTGGCCAGCTGCTTCTCCCGTTCCTTCACCAAGGCCTCCTGCTTGGCCTTCATGTCATTGAGGGTCACCAGACCTGTTAGAAGGAAACGCACCGGGAATCAGACCTCCTGGGTTAGATCTCTGGAGCGCCAGGTCAGGTAGCAAGAGCCAGCTGTTCAAACAGAGGGACCAGAGACCAGGACTCCTGGGTTCGGTCTCCGGCTCCCCACACTTACCCACGGTGCTGGATTTCAGCTCCGCTTCCACGGCATCGTAATGGGCCGAGAACTTCTTGTCGATGTTCGACTTCATGATGTTCTCCTGCCATGGGAGAGAGATCGAGTTTTGCCGCATGAAACGAAAAGACGCTGGCGACATCCTGATTAGAATTTCCAATCCACCGTTCTCGGTCGAACCCTCCCCAAATCAGCAGCTCTGCCAGGCAGAGACTAGGGAATGCTCACCCACATTCTGTGTGCACCTGGAAGATGCAGGGCAACACCCTAGCGCTCTGGGTGCGGAAGGTGCCATTTCCCCACGTTCCTCTCCGCGGCTGCAGCTCCTCCCGACCCCCGGAAAGATTGGGGGTACAGGGTCAGTGCAGAGAAACAGCCACGGGGTCAGGGGGAGCACGGAAAGGATAAGGAGCTGCCGATGCACTGCCTTTCTCTTCTACAACCGCCGCTCCGCCGAGGGGAGGGAGCTATTTCATTCTCTCTAGCCTGCCCATCCCCGTGCCTGTTCTTCTGCACGGATCCTGCTACTCCAGGAGGGATCTTTTGAGGGACTGCCTCTGCATAGTAACCTTGGACCATCCTACCAGGGCTGACCCTGCTTAGGTTCTGAGATCTGATGAGATCGGGCTAGCCTGGGCCATCCAGGTCAAGGCAAGAAACAAGCAGAGGTGGTTTGCCATTGCCTGCCTCCGCGTCATGACCATGGACTTCCTTGGTGGTCTCCCATCCAAGTACTAACCAGGGCCGACCCTGCTTAGGATCTGAGATCGGGCTATCCTGGGCTATCCAGGTAGGGCTGCCCTTTGGATACATGTCTTTACATTTTCCAACACAGCAGAAGCAGCCTGCCTGATCTTGCTTATTCCCTCCTGCAACCTCAAGTCCTGCTTGCCCCAGGGGGCAGGACAGTGGGGGCAGACAGCGGGACCACAGAGGAAAAGCCACCGCTTCCTAGTCTCCAGTTATGATGAGGAATTAAATGGAACGCACCTAACTTCTAATAGCCAAACAATAATCCTACATCCCAAGGCTGAGAAAATCTTGCATGTTTCTAGACACCAGTGTCAACATTTCTAGGTGTCTTGAAATGTTCACACATTACTGGAACTACTCTGCTTGTCGGAAAGAAAGCATAACATGAAAATTTTTTTGCATCATTTCGAGATGTCCGTTTCAAAAGGTCAACGGCTTGCCTGTTTTAAATGTGGCCAAAATGTTAGATTTAAAATGTTACAAACAATCACATTTATGCATATTATTACCGATTTAACATTCTAGTTCCCCTAAAATATTCTTACTATGGCAACTTCGGAGCCCAATTTTCGACAAATTTCTTCCTTAACTTAGTCGCTAACATGATTCAAAAAGCCACGCTAAGAGTGAGCTTAGAATTAACGTCTGCCATTAAAAATCTAACTCGGCCCTCAACTGTATCTAAAACATCTGGTATATGCTGGATTAATTTGAAGCAAGTGGAGTCATAAATTGGGAAACTGAACAGAATATGCGGGAAGTCCTCTACTGAGCCCTTGGAGCAGCCTTAGATTATGGGAAATTTTTAAATATCTGCCACAGGTATAAGCTGAAGGCATCGTTTGAAGTCGTGCCATTGTAAACGAAATGATGCATATATCCTCCCCAAAGTGCCTGAGGTTTCCCTCGCCTTCTTTAGCACCTCCTGCAAGAGTATCCCTCTCCACCACCCCAGCCCCGCCCCCCGGCTCTTCCTCACTCCTCACCTCTGCGATGCGCTGCCGCATCTGCTCCATATGCTCCCGCTGCCTCTCTCTCTTCTTCATCAGCTGGAGCGCCCGGCCGGCCTCACTGGCCGCCCCTTTGTACTGGGCCATGGCTGCAGATGGACCTGGGAGAGGCAGAAACATACACTGTACATAGAACACTTGAACATGGTGCCAAGTTATTTCATGTTGCCCCAGAATGTCGGACCAGAACCAATGGGTTGAAATTAAATCAAAAGAGTTTCGGTCTAGAGATTAGGAAGAATTTTCTAACCGTTAGAGCAGGTCCTCGGAGAAACAGGATTCCTCGGGAGGCTAGATGGCCATCTGTCAGCAATGCTGATTCTATGACCTTAAGCAGATGATGAGAGGGAGGGCATCTTGGCCATCTTCTGGGCATGGAGTAGGGGTCATTGGGGTGGGGGTGGGGAGGCAATGGTGAATTTCCTGCATTGTGCAGGGGGTTGGACTAGATGACGTCCCTTCCAACTCTATGATTCTATACACACACACATATATACATTATTTTATTTATACATATATATCCCACCCATATGTGCTTCCCTCTCCCCTATTTTATCCTCACAACGACCCTGTGATGTAGGTTAGGCTGAGAGAGTGTGATTATCCCAAAGCCACCCAGCGATCTCTGCAGTAATGTAGGGATTCAAACCAGATGCTGGTCTGATGTGCAAACCACTGTCTCCGACTGGCTCTTGTTCTCTTTCAGCACCAGCTCCAGCTCACTGGAATACCGGCCCCAAGGAGCCTCCCCCACACCCCGCACTGGCTTATTTTCACAAACTGTGTCATAAGAACATAAGGAAAGCCCTGCTGGATCAGACCAAGGCCCATCAAGTCCAGCAGTCTGTTCACACAGTGGCCAACCAGGTGCCTCTAGGAAGCCCACAAGTACGACAACTGCAGCAGGATTATCCTGCCTGTGTTCCACAGCATTTGATATAATAGGCATGCTCTTGATACTGGAGAGAATGGGTATGCATCATGACTAGTAGCCATGTTGACTAGTAGCCATGGATAGCCCCATCTTCCATAAGGAAGAACATAAGGAAAGCCCTGCTGGATCAGACCAAGGCCCATCAAGTCCAGCAGCCTGTTCACACAGGGGCCAACCAGGTGCCTCCAGGAAGCCCACAAGCAAGACAACGGCAGCAGCATTATCTTGCCTGTGTTCCACAGCACCTAATATATTAGGTATCCCCCTCTAATCCTGGAGAGAATGGGTATGCATCATGACTAGTATTTATTTTGACTAGTGGGCATGTATAGCCCTCTCCTCCATGAACATGTCCACTCGCCTCTTAAAGCCTTCCAAGTTGGCAGCCATCACCACATCCTGGGGCAGGGAGTTCCACAATTTAACTATGCGTTGTATGAAAAAATACTTTTTAAAATCTGTTTGGAATCTCTCCCCCTCCAGCTTCAGCAGATGACCCAGCTTTCTGGTATTATGAGATAG
>NC_079312.1:176265725-176288225 GCF_029931775.1 Euleptes europaea | reverse complement strand
AGTGTGAAACTGTCCCTGCAATGTTAAATCTTAGCACGTTTTTTGAAGCTCGCCTTTCAAAACTCTATAGCGAAAGATAACTTTTGAGGCTCTTCATTCATTCCCTAAAGAAATCAGCAATCTGCTGTCATGAACCGGAAGTGGAGACTCTACGGAACACTTGTTGCTTTTTCTCTTTGAGATGCCAAAAAGACCATTTTGGCTGCAGTGGATCTCTTTGGTCCTATTGCCGTGACGTCAACCACACAAAGTGGGCGGGGGGGGGGTTAAGAGCTCTAAGAATGACGGGAAATGTAGTCCTGCAGAGGCTTCATCTCAAACAGCAGCACAAGGTGGAAATTGTCCTGTTTCATTCTTGGGCTGGTATTTTGTTTCTGTACTGTGCTCAGTGTTCAAATTATCACTCCCCATGGTTTAAGCATTTCATTTCGTTTTAGCACCTTGCATTAGTCTAACTAACGTTCTTAAAAATTTGAATCACACACACAAAAAAGGTTTCCAGTTCCAGAGTAGTGGTGTTGATAGGACTGACAACCTCCAGGTACTAGTGAAGTGCCCCCAATAAAGGTATTTTACCTGTGGCACTATAAACTGCCTCAGTGTACATAAACAGGTGCAGGAATCCTCCTTTTAGATGTGACACCCGTGTAGATAAACACGTCAACAACAGCCCCCCCTTCCTCTCTTTTCTCTTCCTTTCTATTCACTTAGTCTGCATAGAAAGCACGCACACATTCCTCTAACTGCAACAAGTAACAGCTACCGGCATTCGGCTTGTTATCTAATGAAAGGGACCTTCGATGTTCCCTGCAAGGGACTCTCTGTTCAGACCTAATGCATGTGCAATTAGAGAATCGCTCTATTTAACTGGTGCCATTAAATAGCATAATCTGTAAAAGTAATTCCTGATCTCCAGTGCGTTATCCTTGATCAGATCTACCTGGGGTAACGTTTTCTAGGCACAACACTAACCGGAGATCTCCCGCTATTACAACTGATCTCCAGCTGATAGAGATCAGTTCCCCTGGAGAAAAAACCACTTTGGCCATTGGACTCTATGGCATTGAAGTCCCTGCCCAAACCCTGCCCTCCTCAGGCTCCACCCCAAAAACCTCCCGCTTGTGGAAAGAGGGACCTGACAACCCTAAGTGTTGATTTGGCTGCAGTCCACCTAACATATATCTTGCAGCACCAAAATTTGTTGGATTTCATTTTTTCCCCCACCCTCATGGAGTTGGCTCTGCAGTTCATAGAATCAGAGTTGGAAGGGACATATGACAGGGCCTTTTTGGTGGCAACACCATGGTAATGGAACAATCTCCCCTGCAAGGTGCACTAAGCTCCCTCACTTTCCATCTTTAGGAAGCAGTTAAAAGATTTTTAAAAAATTAGGACCACATTTTGATTACGATACTAGTACTCCGAAACTGTGATTTAAATTTTTTGTTTTCCCCCCCTGTAGTTTATGTCTTTTACCTATATTGTAAGCTACCTTGAGCTCCATAAGGGAAAAAGGTGGCTAATAAATGTTTTAAATTATTATACTTGAATGGCCGGGGTACTAGGAGACAGTCTCCTGCTAGCAGTGCTCTTGAATTAAATACTCATTGGAGCTTGAAGGACGCATCACCTTTCCAGATCAAACACCACCCCCCCAAATTTGCATGCTTTAGTTCTCCAGAACTCACCAGGCTTGATGTCTAAAAGAAGTGTGTGTGTTTAAATAGATAAAGCGCAGCAGGGGAAGGGAAAGAGTAGACCCCCATTGCACCTTCAGCTTTTGGGGAAGAAGGGAGGGGAAACCAAACAAGGCAGCTTCCCGTAGAAAATATAAAAACCAGTCGCTGATCAAAATCCTCTCTCCAGCACCAAAGGGAGCACACAGCTCCCCTTACAAGCTGAGAACGGAAGAAAAACCCGATTGAAAGTGTGTTAAATAAAACGGGATTAATTTTAGATGTCGCTAGAGACTGCGTGGGCGAGTCCAGTCTGGCCTCAAAAGAGCTGCATACAGGCACAACTTCCTGGTGGTGTGGAGTAGGAATGAGAAGCATGATTTGTGGAGTAGGAATGAGAAGCATGACATCTGGATCTGTAAAGACCTTTGCACGCCACACTACATATCCTATACCCTTGGCAAACGCTCATTCTGACGCTTTATATTCCCCCCCCCCACAATATTTGAAACTTTTTGGTCGTGTCCAGTCATTCAGTTTTTCCGGGGAGAAAATTCATAGAATCAAAGAGTTGGAAGGGACCACCAGGGTCATCTAGTCCAACCCCCTGCACAATGCAGGAAATTCACAACTATCTCCCCCCTCCACACCCCGTGACCCCCTACTCCATGCCCACAAGATGGCCAAGATGCCCTCCCTCTCATTATCTGCCTAAGGTCATAGAATCAGCACTGCTGACAGATGGCCATCTAGCCTCTGCTTAAAAACCTCCAGGGAAGGAGAGCTCACCACCTCCCGAGGAAGCCTGTTTCACTGAGGAACCACTCTGTTAGGAAATTCTTCCTAATGTCTAGGCAGAAACTCTTTTGATTTAATTTCAACCTGTTGGTTCTGGTCCGACCTTCTTGGGCAACAGAAAACAACCCCGCACCATCTTTTATGTGACAGCCCTTCAAGTACTTGAAGATGGTTATCATGTCCCCTCTCAGTCTTCTCTTCAAGCTAAACATACCCAGCTCCTTCAACCTTTCCTCATAGGACTTGGTCTCCAGACCCCTCACCATCTTTGTTGCCCTCCTCTGGACACGTTCCAGCTTGTCTACATCGTTTCATATCAGTTTTGCATTAGGGGTGTCAAATTCATTTTTTATGAGGATATGACATAAATTTCACCTGGTCAGGCCAGGCCAAGCCTTGCCAGCACAGATCGGGAGTGGGTGGCTGCCTCCGTTGGCTTGTGGGCTGGGTAAGAGCTCTGTTGTGGGTAGGGGAAGGGAAGGTGATTGTAAGCCGGTTTGAGTCTCCCTTAAGTGGTAGAGAAAGTCGGCATATAAAAACCAACTCTTCTTCTTCTAGGGGCTGGATCTGGCCCGCAGGGGCGTATTAGAATGTTAACTGATTTTTGAGGATGTACTTTTAACCTATTTGCCTGTCTCGTGGAGACTAATCGATGGTCAACAAAAATGGACCCTCCGTGCCCTTACTACAGCTAAAAGACTTATATTACAACGTTGGTAAATCAATGGATCAAGGACCTTAGAACTCATTTGGATGCATGGCATATAGATGGCAATTGCGCATAGACTTGTTTTTAGATATCTAGAAGCTATTTATAAAAATATATGTCTGGATCGTATTCCCTATTACTATGCATGGGTGTGAAAGCTGGACAATGAAGAAAGCTAACAGGAAGAAAGTAGACTCCTTTGAAATGTGGCGTTGGAGGAGAGTGTTACGGATACCGTGGACTGCCCAAAAAACAAATCAGTAGGTTATAGATCAAATCAAGCCAGAACTGACCCTAGAAGCTAAAATGACTAAATTGAGGCTATCTTACTTTGGTCACATTATGAGAAGACGAGAGTCACTGGAAAAGACAGTCATGTTAGGAAAAGTTGAGGGCAGCAGGAAAAGAGGAAGACCCAACAAGAGATGGATTGACTCTATAAAGGAAGCCACGGCCCTCAATTTGCAAGACCTGAGAAAGGCTGTCAATTTTGGAGGACATTGATTCATAGGGTCACCGTGAGTCGGAAGCGACTTGACAGCACTTCACACACACACGTCTGGATCTGACATCACTGTTATTATATTTTTGTCTTTATGCATATTTAAATTTTTTCTGTGTTTTTTTTAAGGAAATAAAAAGAGCAACAACAAAAACTCCAGCCTTTCCTTCCCAACTCCCACCCCCCCGCCATGACAACAGTACCACACAGGAGCCAGAAATAGACTAAGTGAATTTATTATCTTGAGACAACTGAGCAGCTGTGGGGTAGAGGGAGCTGACCCCCTCAGATCCCCTTAGAGTTACAGACAGATTGTTAACCATAAAGCCAGCTTCAGGAGGAAAAAGGCTGCTGGCAGAAAGCAAGTTTTAAGTTCCTTTGCTCCCGCCAGGGCCGGGCCCCCGTCCACACCTCGTTAATTGTCAGGAGTGTCAACAGAAAGTTGGACCTGCTTTATTAATAAGTTACAATAAGTTACAGCAGGTGGCAGCAAGTTGGGGGGTGGGGGACAGGACCACCACCCCGTCCCTATGGTCCAGCACACGAGAGAGAGAGAGACACATACACGCACACACACACAAATCTTCTCACACTTTAGGCTAAAAGGAACTAGGAGGGATCGAGGGGGACAAAATGGATGCAAGACGAACAGAGAGGGGCCAGCCGGAACCTGAAGTGGGTGGGGTGGGGAGGGCGGGAGACTGGCTTGAGGCGCATGTGCGGCTGAGATGTTCCAAAACGGTTCTTCATGCTCCCAAATCCTCACAAGGAAAGAGGGTCGCCATTCCAGTCTCCTCTCGCTACAGAGGAATCAAAGGTTCGCGATATGATCGGGATAAACAAAGGTAGGCAGGAAGGCTCGGTATACAGACGTAGGTCAGGAAAGCGTTTATCGCCAGTAAAAGAAGAAGCCATGATACTGGGATCGGTATAGAAGGGGGAACCGTGAGGTACATAATGGTAGAGGGCACATCAGGGGTGTGGGAGAGATGAGAACAGGGCGAAGGTTTTAGATTAGCAGGGGGAGTGAGAACCAAATGATAACAGTTCGCTGCCGGCAACTGCGTTTATCCCCAGCAATTTCTCTTTCTGGCGAGAGAGATGCTTTCTCTGCCTGTTGCTTTTCTGTTTGCAGCACCGGCCCTTCTCTATTGACTTGTAGGTCGCGCACTGGCCTTAAAAACCCGCTTCTGGAACCCAGTGGGGAGAAAACTGGGCGGGAAGGAGGGTGTCAAAGTTGAAAAGCAAAGATCGGGGGGGAGCTACTCGTTCTCTGACCCTCTTCTAACACACCTTTGCTTTTATCCTGGGGGGGAGGGAAGGGAGCTATTGGGGTTTAAATTCAGGGGCTGATAGGAAATGCGTTGTATGGCCCTAAATCCCTACTAGATCTGGAAAGGGATCAGGAACTGGATCCCAGAAGGATTCGGGATTTTACCAACTTTGATCCAGCATCGGCCACTGGGAAATCTGGCTCCGAGAGGCAGGAAAGACCCTCGTGGGGGGGGGGGGGAGGAAGGAAAAGCAAGCAGGAAACATGGCTCCTCTCTGTGATTTAAGGTGACTGGTCCCAGTTGAGAGAAATCTGGCCCCACTGAAATGAGTATTTGGGGAGGGGGAAGAGACAGTCTTGGGGAGATGGGTGGGACAGTGCCAGTCCAGTGTGGGAGTATGGTCCCTTGCACAGGAAAAAATGGGGGGGAGGGGGGGAAGGAACGGACGGGGAGTGGTCACTGCTCATCCTCGCCAAAGACATCGTTCTGGCGCCGTTTCATGCTCTCAAAGTCAAAGGGGGCCCCCGCCATGCGCCGGTAAATGTCTTTGATGTCATCGCATGTCGTCTCAAAGTGAGTGGTGGCATCGTACGATCGTGAGCAGAATATCTGGGGGGGGGAGAGAAAAACAAAACCAGGCGCATGAGACAGGGAGAGGTGTATATACAGGAGGGTTGAAGAACACATGTGAAGCACCTGCCTTATACCGAATCAGACCCTTGGTCCATCAAGGTCAATACTGTCTTACTCAAACTGGCAGTGGCTCTCCAGGGTCTCAGGCAGAGGTCTTTAAAATCTCCTGCTTCCTGGTCCCTTTAACTGGAGATGCCGTGGACTGAACCTGGGACCTTCTGCACGCCAAGCAGATGCTCTTCCATTGAGCCATGGTCCCTCCCATAAATGTAACTCTCACATATAGCTGCCTTATACTGAATCAGACCCTCGGTCCATCAAGGTCAATACTGAGACTGGCAGCGGCTCTCCAGGGTCTCAGGCGGAGGTCTTTCCCATCACCTACTTGTCTGGTCCTTTCAAGTAGAGATGCCAGGAATTGAACCTGAGACCTTCTGCGTGCAAAGCAAGGACTCTTCCGCTGAGCCATGGGCCGTCTCCAGAACCATCTCTGGACCTGGCTATGATCCTCTCCTCTGCAAAACCCCTTCCCCTCTCCTGGGTCTCACCTGACTTTCAGTCCCGTCCTCAGTTGGTTCATATATGTCACTGATGGCCACAAACCTACACGAAAGGAAAGGCGTGTAAGAAAATTAACCATGTAGACCACCCTACCCCCACCCCACAAGCCTTTTGTTCAGCCTCTGGCTGAACATTACAGTAATCTGTCCAGCCGAGTGACCGTAGGCCAGAGTCAATATCTGACCTTGCGAAGCCTATTTAAAATAATGATGCACCGTCAAATCACAGCCAACTTATGACGACCCCTCACATGAACACACGAAGCTGCCTTCTACTGAATCAGGCCGTTGGTCCATCCCAGTCAGTATTGTCTACTCAGACCGGCAGCGGCTCTCTAGGGTCTCAGGCAGAGGTCTTTCACATCGCCTAGTCCCTTTAACTGGAGATGCTGGGGATTGAACCTGGGACCTTCTGCATGTTAAGCAGATGCTCTACCACTGAGCCACAGCCCCTCCCCTCATGGTGTTTTTTAGCACCTTTCTGGCTGCTAGACGTCGGACCTTTGTACTTTTTATTGAACTTATCACTGAGCTTTATAATGAATTCCGTCCTTGGGGTGCTTTAATTGACACAATGACTTTGGGTTATAGATGTTGCTTTACATTTAGGATTATATGTCATAGGACTTGTGGTGTAATGTGTTATGTGTGTACGTGTATAGTTTTGTTTTTGCATTATAGTATATGAGCACATGAACGCATGAAGCTGCCTTACACTGAATCAGACCCTTGGTCCATCAAAGTCAGTCTTGTCTACTCAGACCAACAGCGACTCTCCAGGGTCTCAGGCAGAGAGAGGTCTTTCAGGTCACCTACTTGCCTAGTCCCTTTAACTGGAGATGCCGGGGATTGAAGCTGTGACCTTCTGCGTGCCAAGCAGATACCCTGCCACTGACCCACGGCCCCTCCACAGACTGAGCCTCCGTGCTGCTCTTTTGTATTTAGGGGTGCCGCTGGTGGGAGCCGTTCGGGCAATGCTGGCCACGACGCAGCCTCGCCTGCTCCGCACATCACTCACTTTTGGTCGACGGGTTCCAACAGATCGAGAGCTGGCTGCACTTCGCTCTCGGGAGAGTCCGTCTCCACCGTGGTACTGGCGATGGCTATGTACTTGCCCTGGGCCGCCACGTTGTGGGCAGAGGAGATGAGGCAGACGTAGATATCTGGGACGAGGGGAAAACAAGGGAAGCGTCACGAAGAAGAAGAGGAGGAGTTGGTTTTTATACCCCACTTTTCCCTACTTTTAAGAAGTCTCAAACTGGCTTACAATCTCCTTCCCTTCCTCTCCCCGCAACCCTGTGAGGTAGGTGGGGCTGAGAGAGTTCAGAGAGAACTGTGACTGGCCCAAGGTCACCCAGCTGGCTTCATGAGGATTGAGGGAACCAACATGGCTCACCAGATTAGAGTCTGCTGCTCATGTGGAGGAGTGGGGGATCGAACCTGGTTCTGAACATTAGAGTCCACCGCTCCTAACCACGCTGACTGCAATGCCCCAAATGCAACAGATCCCAAGGGTTAGTTGTGACAGTAGAGGACTTTGAAGATAAAGAGCTGTATAATATTGGGAAGACGTCCCACCTTTTTGCCTCTTTTGTAAGAACAGCCTTTCCCTGATGGTCCAACTAGTCCAGCCTCCTGTTTCCAACAGTGGCCAGGTAGATGCGGCACAGAAGCCCGCAGATAACGGTCCTCACCTGCTAACTACTCCCTAGTATCTGCAAATCAAAGGCATTCTGCCTCTGGACCTATTTAGCTCTTGTGGCTAGTAGAAGAAGAGTTGGTTTTTATATGCCGACTTTATCACTTAAGGGAGAATCAAACTGGCTTACAATCACCTTCCCTTCCCCTCCCCACAGCAGACAACCTGTGAAGTAGGTGGGGCTGAGAGCTCGAAGAGAGCTGTGACTAGCCCAAGGTCACCCCGCAAGCTTCATGTGGAGGAGTGGGGAATCGAACCTGGTTCTCCAGATTACAGTCCGCTGCACTTAACCACTGTGCCACGCTGTCTTTCAAACCCTGATGAATGTACCTGGCTGGGTTTAAAACGCCAAAAGTCCCTTCTAATAAAAGCCAGGAGGATCAAGTGTTTGGGGGTGGGGGTTGTTGGAAACCTAGGTTCACATTCCTGGTCCTCCACATAAGCGGCAGATGCTAATCTGGTGAACAGGGTTGGTTTCCCCACTCCTCCACATGAAGTCTGCTGGGAGTCAACACGATACGCTACAGCATATAATCATAAATAGTCACCTGCACAACAGTCCTTGTAAAAAAAACAATTCTACCCTTGATTGATAAAATGAAATCTAGCCAAGAATTCTCCGTATGCCAGTTTTTGTTGAATACTATTCCTGAAGTCACTTTAAAGGTGGTGGAATTTTTGAGGGAAGTTGTCAATATAAGGACTAAAGTCTAAACCATATTTAAATCGAAAATGTATGGACAGTGAATTTTGTGTACTGCTTATGTCATGTTTCTGAGTATATGTCAATAAAGGTCGATGGATTGATTGACTGATTGAATGCTGGGTGATCTTGGGCTAGTCACAGCTCTCTTAGTGCTCTCTCAGCTCCACCTGCCTCACAGGGTGTCTGTTGTGGGGAGGGGAAGGGAAGGTGATAGTAAGCAGGTTTGATTCTTCCTCCAATGGTAGAGAAAGTCAACATATAAAAACCAACTCTTCTTCTTTGAAGTTCACCTGGCCCATCCTACCACCTTGGCTGGGTAAGAGATAGGAACTATAAAGGCAACTGGTATGCCATAAACCATCTAGCCAGATGTTGCAAAAGCCCCAAAGCACCCCTGGCTTCCCCCCCCCCTCGATCTCAGCCTCCGAACTCACCTGATTTGCGCCCTAATTGGTTCTGGGGGATGATGATTTGACAGGAATTGGAGTCATTGGTGTTTCGGATAGGGTGGCTCAGGATGCAGATGACGCGAACAACCTTCCCCGCTGGGCGCACCCGGTCCGGCACGTAGCTGGGGTCACAGATCAACTGCTTGCAGCGTGCCACCTGGGCAAGAGAGTCAGCGGCGTCAGGAGGGGGTACGTGCGAGGCTCGGCCTCTCACCCTGCATGTTACCCCATGGGGTACTAGAAGACAATCCACAACTCGCAAAGGGCTTGTCTGGCATAGATGTTATACTAAAGAGAGACAGGAGGAAAATGGGTTTCTTTTCTGAAACAAATGCATAAATCCCAGTGCATTTGGTGCCATTTGCTTGGAGACTTTTTAAAAAATTCCCCAGGAACAGGGAGATGCTTGGAGAGAAATAACACACATGAAGCTGCCTTATGCTGAATCAGACCCTTGGTCCATCAAGGTCAGTACTGTCTACTCAGAATGGAAGCGGCTCTCCATGGTCTCAGGCAGGGGTCTTTCCCATCGCCTCCTGCCTGGTGATGCCGGGGATTGAACCTGGGACCTTCTGCATGCCGAGCAGATGCTCTGCCACTGAGCCATGGCCGCTCCCCGAGTCAAAGAAACCTAAGAAGGAAGGCTTGCTGCAACCAGGGCCTTTCCTAAGGGGTCTGTGGAAAGAAGCTGAGCTAACCCCTCACCCTACTGAAGAGACAACATGGAAGGTCGGACACCAACCAGTTATCCCTCCTTCTCACGATCTGTCTAAAGTCCCAGAATCAGCATTGCTGACAGATGGCCATCTAAAGGTAAAGGTCCCCTGTGCAAGCACTAGGTCATTCCTGACCCATGGGGTGACGTCACATCCCGACGTTTCCTAGGCAGACTTTGTTTGCGGGGTGGTTTGCCAGTGCCTTCCCCAGTCATCTTCCCTTTACCCCCAGCAAGCTGGGTCCTCATTTTACCGACCTCGGAAGGATGGAAGGCTGAGTCAACCTTGAGTCGGCTACCTGAACCCGATTTCTGCTGGGATCGAACTCAGGTCGTGAGCAGAGTTTGGACTGCAGTACTGCAGCTTAACACTCTGCGCCACGGGGCTCCTAGATGGCCATCTAGCCTCTGCTTAAAAACCTCTAGGGAAGGAGAGATCACCACCTCCCGAGAAAGCCTGTTCCACTGAAGAACTGCTCTAACGGTTAGAAAGTTCTTCCTAATGTCTAGATGGAAACTCTTTTGGTTTAATTTCAACCCGTTGGTTCAGGTCCGACCTTCTAGGGCGACAGAAAACAACTCCGCACCATCGTCTCTACATGACAGCCCTTCAAGTACTTGAAGATGGTTATCATACCACCTCTCAGTCTTCTCCTCTCTATTGGGCAGCAGGAGGCGTGCATATGTATCAGGCAATGGTAGCATAAAGAACTCTTCCGACAGAAAATAGTTTTTTTTTAAAAAATGTGGCGCTTTGTATATTCCAGGGAGAGTCTTCCCACTACCGTTGCCCCTAAGAGTGACCCATGACACCCCCTCCTAGCTTTTTGCTACTGCACAGGAGTAAGAATGCCGAGTCCCCTTCCTCACCTCTCCTTCCGATTTGACCCCCACCACCTTGCCGCCTTCCATGACAATCTCATCCACTGGTTTGTTGAGCATGTAGGTGCCACCGTAGATAGCGCTGAGCCTGTGGGCAAATGGGACAATGAAGAGACATTCATCAGATTATTTGCCGGGCCCCAAACACCCACCATCGCGACAGTTCAAGCCGTTTTCTCCAACGAGGCCCTTTTCGCGCTATTTTTCTGTGGTTTGCCGCGTTCATTTTGGAGCCAAGGGCTCTTTTGCCCGTTCTCGCTCTCCTTCGCCTCCTCTGAGGCTTTCTGGGACCGCGTTGTCTCCTTGCAACAAACAAGGACGGCAGCCCCAGGTCTGCGTCCTCGTCAGAAAGGAAGCCGTTCCCGCTGGGCTCCTCCAGAGCCTCAGCGTCCTCCTTGAGTGGGGGGAGGAAAGAGAGGGAACACGGAGAGGAGAAGAAAGGCGCAAAGAAAAAGGCAAGCGCGGGAGAGATCGAGGCTGAGTACTTGATCTCTCTGGCAATAGTAGGGAAAGAACTTGAAAAAAGGTAGGAAAAGGTAGGAAAAAAAGAACAGCTGCTGTGGAGAGCTATTTTCCTGCTGCTCTCCCTATGTGAGGCAGGAAATAAACTGAGCTCAGGAGTTCCTGCCTGGGAGACAGGAAATGACAAGTCTTAGTACTGCTTCCCTGAACAACTGGCGGGAACTCACCAAGATGCCCTCATCCTCAGAGCAAGAACATCCCCTCTCATCCTTCATATGCTTGTTTTCCTTTCCCCACCTCTATTATCCCTTGTAGGCAACAGTTACAAAAACCTCAAATGCTAAGTTCAGAATAAAGTATATACTTCTTGCAAAAACTGCAGATAACTGTTTCGGCCAATTCGTTTGAAATCTGAATTCCTTGGTAACAAATCTGGAGGGGGAAGAAGAAGTTGGTTTTTATATGCCGACTTTCTCTACCACTTAAGGAAGAATCAAACCAGCTTACAATTGCCTTCCCTTACCCAGTGAGGTAGGCGGGACTGAGAGAGCTGTGACTAGCCCAAGGTCACCCAGCTGGCTTCATGTGGAGGAGTGGGGAAACCAACCCGGTTCACCAGATTACTGTTTGCGGCTCATGTGGAGGAGTGGGGAATCAAACCCTGCTCTCTAGATCAGAGTCCACCGCTCCAAACCACCGCTCTTAACCACTACACCACGCTGGGGGGGAAAAGCAAACACCAGTAACAAGCACTCAAGTGCTGCCATTAGAGATGAATTACCTGGCAAAGCCTTGAGGGAGCTCCCCCAGACCGTAGAGAGGGTAGAGGTAGGGGCTTTTGCCGTAGCGGGCCAGTGATTCGCTGTACAGTTTGATGCGGTTGATGGTCTCCAAGCAGGGCTGATCCAAGTAGCTGGGAAGCAAAGAAAAATGCTGACTTCAGTCCCACTCAGAAGAAAAGCAGGCAGAGGGCAGGCGAGGGAATTGGACATTTCCTAAGTGAAGGACTGCGGCTTTCTCTCGCCTGGCCAAGGCAGCTAACAGTCCGTGGCCTTAGAAAGAAAACCCCGCATCGCTGTATAATGGGTCTTTCCAAGGGCTGTGGAGGAGCTGTGGCTCAGTGGAAGAGCCTCTGCTTTGTATGCAGAAGGTCCCAGGTTCAATCCCCGGCATCTCCAGTAAAAGGGACTAGGCAAGTAGGTGATGGGAAAGACCCCTCCCTGAGAGACATGGAGAGGGGCCATGGCTCAGTGGTAGAGCCTCTGCTTGGCATGCAGAAGGTCCCAGGTTCAATCCCCGGCATCTCCAGTTACAGGGACTAGGCAAGTAGGTGATGTGAAAGACCTCTGCCTGAGACCCTGGAGAGCCGCTGCCTGTCTGAGGAGACAATGCTGACCGTGATTCAGTATAAGGCAGCTTCATGTGTTCAATTCTAACTGTATTTTAGGGGAGGGGCGGTGGCTCAGCGGTAGAGCATCTGGAGAGCCGCTGCCGGTCTGTCAGGCAACTCAGAATCGGATTCAAAGTACCAAAAAACCCTCCAGTAGTGGGGGGGAAACAGGAACCAAAGCAAGGGCAATGGTGCTAATGTAGGGAGGACATGCAAAAGTGCACACAAGCATGAAGCACATGAAGCTGCCTTATACTGAATCAGACCCATAGGTCCATCAAAGTCAGTACTGTCTACTCTGACCAGCAGCGGCTCTCCAGGGTCTCAGGCAGAGGTCTTTCACATCACCTACTTGCCTAGTCCCTCTAACTGGAGATGCCGGGGATTGAACCTGGGACCTTCTGCATGCCAAGCAGAGGCTCTACCACTGAGCCACAGCCACCTTCCCATCCATAGGGAATCTACACCCACCCTGACTGAGGTCTTTCCAAAAAGATCACAGCAAACTTGGGAAAGATCACAGCAAAGTGGGCAGTTGGGGGCAACATCATGTGGATGTTAAACATCCCCACTCCCAAACTGCTCAGTTTGGGCACCAAACCAAAGTAAAACCGAGCGTGGAAACCTATCCAGCCTCGGTTGTAGGAGGCTACTGAAAAGGCTGAGTAATGCCGGGATGCTGGTAAAACCTGGAGCGAGGGACAAGGAGAGAGCTGGGGAGGGCAGGACCCCCAGGGCTACAGATCCAAATGTCACTCACTCGTCGGTGCGGTAGAGTGCCAGCGCATGGCCTGTGAAGTCAATGACATCCTGGCCCAGGTCGAAGCGTCGATAGACCTCGCGCATGGTGGTGGTGTGTGGATCCACCCCTTCCAGTGTCTTCGGGTCGTTTTCATCGAAGTTCGCCACAAAGACCAGGAACTTGCGGAAGCGGCGCTTCTCGAACATGCCCATGAGATCTGCAGGACGGCAAGGGAGGTGGGAGTTATGACGGTGGGGAGGGAGGGGTGCGACGGGGAGTCAGTAGCAGAGGACGCACACAGACGGTCCTAACTTCAACCCTTGATTCTCCATCTGAATGGATCTCACTTAGCACTAGGTTAGATGACTGGTGGGCTCACTTAGTCCACCATAGCTTCATATATGAAGAAGAAGAGTTGGTTTTCATATGCCAACTTTCTCTACCACTTAAGGGAGAATCAAACCGGCTTACAATCCCCTTCCCTTCCCCTCCCCACAAGAGACACCCTGTGAGGTAGGTGGGGCTGAGAGAGCTCTAACAGAGCTGCAGCTTGCCCAAGGTCATCCAGCTGGCTTCTTGTGTAAGAGTGGGGAAACAAATCTAGTTCACCCGATTAGCCTCAGCCGCTCATGTGGAGGAGTGGGGAATCAAACCCGGTTCTCCAGATCAGACTCCGCAGCTCCAAACCACCACTCTTAACCACTGCACCATGCTGGGTCTCTCCAATGTCTTCACGGTGAGAAGGAAAAGGAGAAGTACAGAGTCAGTTCCCCACCACCACCAACAACACCTCTTGGTGGTGATTCATCAGCATCAGAATGATGTCTTTGGTCCCAGGAACGAGCAGGTATAAAGATTAGAATCTCTTCACTTCTTGGACTCCCAAATCCCAGGGATTAACAAATATGGAATTAATGTTTTCATTTAGATAGACAATTATGGCCCTAAGAAAGCCCTTTTGAAGCTGCAAGCCTTGCGTGCTAAACAAGTAACGGCTCCTGCAACCGCAAGAATGAACCCGCAGTGTGTCTGCATGATTCAGGGATTAGCTGCCTATCAAAATCAAAAATCAAAACATGCAAAAATACAAACATCTCTTGGAGATCACAAAGCAGAACTTTGAGTTGGGTTGTACGTTAAGTCAGACCCACTTACTGGATGCCAGAGCCTCGGTCTCCGTCGACGGCACCTTGTAGATCTTCCCCGCCTTGTAGACGAAGCTGCCCTCCACCACTTTGAAGTCTAGATAGCGCGTCACTTCCGTATACAGCAGCATCTTCACCAGCTGGCCTGCGCGGTGGGAAGAGAAGCCTCAGCTGGGTCCCTTAAACTCCATGGGCAAGGGTCACATGAAACACATGAAGCTGCCTCATACCGAATCAGACCCTGGATCCATCAAAGTCAGTATTGTCTACTGAGACTGCCAGCAACTCTCCAGGGTCTCAGGCAGAGGTCTTTCACATCAATTGCTGCTTGGTCCTTTCAACTGGAGATGCCAGGGATTAAACCTGGGACCTTCTGCATGCCAAGCAGATGCTCTGCCACTGAGTCACAGCCTCTCCCTATGTAAGCTCGGATTTCATCATATGAAGGCCTGTTCGTGGGAAATTGCCAGGTATGGAGCTATCAGCTCACCATACAGATAAGTTTGTCAGGAAGGAACCATGGGGTGCAAGAAAACCTCAAGGAACAATGTGCCCTCCCCAAGGCTGAACAGAGGCACATGAGCCTTATCTCATTATAGATGCTCACTTTTGGCCCCGAAGCATTTTTCTCTGCTCTAGACAAGATGAATATATTTGGCTTCATACTTTTTCATCCTGACTCCTTTATTGGCAATACTCCCTCCCACTTGCTGACTGGGATAGAAGGACTCAGATATCCCCATTCCTTCTTGTATCTGACAAAAGGAGCTTTGACTCTTGAAAGCTCATACCCCTGAAAAACTTGTTGATCTCTAAGGGGCTGCCAGACTCAAATCTAGAAGAAGAGTTGGTTTTTTATATGCCGACTTCCTCTACCGCTTAAGGGAGAATCAAACCAGCTTGCAATTGCCTTCCCTTCCCCTCCCCACAACAGACACCCTGTGAGGTAGGTGGGGTTGAGAGAGCTCTTAAAACTGTGAGTAGCCCAAGGTCACCCAGCTGGCTTCGTGTGTAGGAGTGGGGAAACCAATCCAGTTCACCAGATTAGCCTCTGCCACTCATGTGGAAGAGAGGGGCATCAAACCCCGTTCTCCAGATTAGAGTCCACCACTCCAAACCACCACTCTTAACCACTACACCACGCTGGCTCTCGTGATTCTCGAAAGCTCATACCCCGAAAAACCTGTTAATCTCTAAGCATCTACCAGACTCAAATCTAACTCTTCGAGCACTGAAGGACACCGTACCTGGACACTTATTCACCCGGTCTATTACTATTAGTTTTGTCCTGCTCGTCTTCCAAGGGATTCAAGGAAGCATATGTGGTTCTCTCCTCTTTCATTTTATCCTTGTAGCAACCCTGTAAAGTAGGCTAGCCAATGAACTTCAAAACCTTGCTCCACGCTAATGCATTTTATGGTAATGCAACATGGGTCTACCCTACGCTCTTGTCCATCACCCTACTAAAGAGATGCCCTTCCTTCACCCTTGTCTACCTTTTAAGAAAACTGGCCTTAGCTCAAAGGGCTAGTTGACCAAGAGACCAACCCCAGCTGGACATACCGTTGGCCATGAGGAATTTAGGGATCAGGTCAACGTTCCAGTCCCGGCCACGGCCCATCGATTCAGGGGGGCCCTCAGCAATCTCAAAGCGCTTGTAGAGCTGGTGGCCAAGGAAAGACAATGGATCAGACACAGAAACAGGACACTTCAATTCAGAAACACCTTAAAGGTAAAGGTAGTCCCCTGTGCAAGAATTGGGACATTACTGACCCATGGGGTGATGTTACATCCCAACGTTTAGTAGGCAGACTTTGTTTACGGGGTGGTTTGCCAGTGCCTTCCCCAGTCGTTTACAGCAGGGCTTCTTAAACTTTTTCCACTCGCAATCCCTTTTTGCCCGATAAATTTTTACGCGACCCCGGATATATAGGTATATAAAATAGATATACAAATCAAACATTTACTGATAATAAATCATGAAGAAACCTTTTACTTGTTGCCAAATTTTTTGAGACCCCCACATTCAGTTATGCGACCCCCACAGTTTAAGAAGCTTTGGTCTCCACTTTACCCCCAGCAAGCTGGGTACTCATTTTGCCAACCTCAGAAGGATGAAAGGCTGAGTCGGCTACCGGAAACCGACTTCTGTCGGGATTGAACTCAGGTCGTGAGAAGAGCTTGGGACTGCAGGTTCCCACTCTGCGCCTTACTGGAATAAAATAACTTGTCGGTGCTTCCCAAATACATGAGAATGATCAGCCACAGAAAATCTGATACATCGGTCAGAGCAAAGTTGTTAACCCCTTACCGCGGCGACTGTATATAGTTCCCATATTTATTTACGTTTTTTGTAGTCCACCTTTCTCACAGGGACTCAAGGCGGATTACACATAGTGAGTCAGCACAATCAACAGAATGGGACATCAACAGAAACGTTTCGCCGATTTCACCGCCAGCTAACAGGCCTTCTACTGAGCTCTGTAAAGTTTCTTGTAGCCTCGTCACAAGTTTGTTGCCAACGCGACTTCAGCCGTCTAAGCGCCACACACGATTGTGGAACTGCCACTGGAGAGTGTCAAGTTTTTAATTCATATTTTCTTTGCAAAATGGTACAAAAAGCAGCACCCAGGATCTGGAGCTTGCTGCGATGGACATACGGCACCAGTTTTATTGGCTGCCTTGGTTCCTAAACTGTTTCTGGAATAATTCAGAGTGCTGGTTTTGATTTCCAAAGTCCTGAATGGTCCCTGAAGGATCACCTCACGTGAAGCTGCCCTATAATGAATCAGACCCTGGGTCTATCAAAGTCAGTATTGTCTACTTGGACCGGCAGCGGCTCCCCAGGGTCTCAGGTAGACGTCTTTCACATCGCCTACTTGTCTGGTCCCTTTAACTGGAAATGCCGCGGATTCAACCTGGGACCTTCTGCATGCCAAGCAGAGGTTCTTCCACTGAGCCACGGCCTGCCACCATCTCCACTCTTCACATGAAGCCACCTTCTACTAAATCAGACCCTTGGTCCTTCAAGGTAAGTACTATCTGCTCAGACTGGCAGCGGCTCTCCAGGGTCTTTCACATCCCCTACTTGCCTTGCCTCTTTAACTGGAGATGCCGGGGATTGAACCTGGGACCTCGCTTTCATGAACCTGCCTGCAATCTAATGGTGCTCTGTTGTAGAAGCCTGAACTATCAGACAGGGCTCAGGGCTATCACGACACTTTGCAGCTCCTGCCCCCGGGTTCTGGAATTCCATCCTCCTGGAGAAAGAATTGGCAGCATCTCTTTTGACCTGCAGCAACCTAGTGACACGTCTCCTCCGTTTTCCCCAAGCTCTTAAGGAGCTGCTGTGTTTTATTGTTCTGTTTAGTGGACTGTGCTGTTTGCACTGTTAGCTGCCTTGAGTCTGTAGCAACAAGGCGATAAAATTAGATAAGCCCACCTAGTTCAGCATTCTGTTATCAGCAGTGGTTGATCAGATGCTTCTGGGAAAACCACAAAGTCGCCCAAAGGATGCAGCTGCCCCCACTATGAACCCCAAGCGAGTGGCATTCCGGCTTGCACAACCTTTGCATGCGGAGGTCACATTCCAGCCTTCGACCACCCTCTCCTTCTCCGTTGCTCCCTCTAATTCTCCCTAAGATTCCAAGAAACTCACTCTAGTAACCGTCAGGACACGTTTTTACTTTATCAATGAGTACACACAGTGAAGGAAAAAACAACAACTAATGTATGATACAGAACAGGGCTTCTTAAAACTTTTTCCACTCACGACCCCTTTTCGCCCAAGAAGTTTTTACACGACCCGGTTCGACGGTGGAATACGCTGCCTGGGGGGGGGGGGGTGGAGTCCCCGTCTTTGGAGGTCTTTAAGCAGAGGTTGGATGGCCATCTGTCGGGAGCGCTTTGATTGTGGGATCCTGCATGGCAGGGGGTTGGACTGGATGGCCCTCGTGGTCTCTTCTAACCTTGTGTGATTTTGTGATATAGGTATATAAAATAGGTATACAAATCGAACATTTACTGATAATAAATCATAAAGAAATTTGTTTTAAAACAATTCTTTGGCATACATATAATTTTACCAGTTACTGTTGCCAAATTTTTCGCAACCCCCTCATTCAGTTATGCGACCCCCTATGGGGTCGTGACCCACAGTTTAAGAAGCTTTGATATAGAACATGGGTGTCAAACATAAGGCCCGGGGGCCAGATCCAACCCCTTGAGGGCTCTTATCCGGCTTGCGAGCCACCCAAGGCAGCCACCCCCGCCCCAGTCCCGAGGTGTCAATTATCCAAGACTGTTAAATGAAAGAAAATACTGGAAGAGTGTTATTGTTTTAAGCATATTTATATTTTGAATAAAAAATAACGCAGAACACAATATCATTATACTCTGCCAGAAATTTTGTTAGTCTTTAAGGTGCTACTGGACTCTTGCTCTTTTCTACTGATAATATCATCGATTGGCTTTGCCTGTGTCTTCTATAAAGTTTAAATCTCTGGTACCTGGCGATATATTTTATGGTACGCATGGCCCGGCCTGACCAAGTGACATTTATGTCATATCCGGCCCTCATAACAAATGAGTTTGAAACCCCTGACATAGAAGATCCTGTTTCTAGGGTCAGGTCTTGGTTTCCAAAATACAAACGAGAGCAATGGAAGGGCAGGGTGGCCATTAGAGAAGGCCGGCCCACGACCCACTTTCAGAAGCTTTGTGATACGCTTTGGGGTCCCCACTGATGGGTTGGGAAACACTGGGTGAAGAGACACTGGCCTACCACCACCTAGCAAGGTAATGGCAGTTGAATACATGAAGCTGCCTTCTACTGAATCAGACCCTCAGTCCATCCAAGTCATTGTTGCCTGCTAAGACTAGCAGCGGCTCTCCAGGGTCTCAGGCAGAGGTCTTTCACATCACCTACCTACCTAGTCCCTTTAGCTGGAGATGCCTGGGGTTGAACCTGGGACCTTCTGCATGCCAAGCAGAAACTCTTCCACTGAGCCACAGTTACGCTCTTAGTTCTCCTAGGACGCTGCCTCTCGGAACTGCGTTCAAAACTGAGACCTACAAAGAACACCGCTGGTCTCTCACCTCTTCCAGGGGTGTGATCGAGGAGCTCTCCCCGCCGTAATACGGGTTCCGGTCCATGTGCAAGACCTTCTTGCCGTTCACAGACATAATGCCCGAAAGGATACATTCCTAGGACAGAAAGATGGGTAGGATTACGCATTCTCCAGGGGTTATTCGTTCAACGTCTGCCTTTGTGCAGCCCAAAAGCCATAGCGTGATATTCGAATGCTTGCAGAACAGAACGACTGCTTTGCTGCATACCCCGCTCACCCCATCGCGTGCTCGGGTGCAGAAGCGCTCAGGCACAGTAGTCCCGAGGAAGTCTGGAGAAGTCCCACGCCAGTTTCGCACAGGCCTTTGGCCTGGGACTCTGGCAACATATAGCCTGGTGAAACTGACAAGGGACTTGGCATTGGAACTACCCAGACTCCAGGTTAAGTCTTGAAAACACCCTTGTCAGCTTCATCTGTTTAGATGGAAGTTTAGTTTAGGAGGGAGGAGGAAGAACAAGAAGAAGAAGAACAAGAAGAACAACAACAACAAGAAGAACAACAAGAAGAGGAACAACAAGAAGAACAACAAGAAGAGGAACAAGAAGAAGAAGAGTTGGTTTTTATATGGCGACTTTCTCTACCACTTAAGGGAAAATCAAACCGGCTTACAATCCCCTTCCCTTCCCCTCCCCACCACAGACACCCTGTGAGGTAGGTGGGGCTGAGAGAGGCCTAAGAGAGCTGTGACTAGCCCAAGGTCACCCAGCTGGCTTTGTGTGTAAGAGCGGGGAAACCAACCCGGTTCACCAGATTAGCCTCCGCCGCTTATGCTGAAGCCCTCACGCAAGCTCTCCCCCGCCCTGCAGGTTAAACACCAGTCACAACGCAGCACCAGCATTTTGGAACAAGTGGGAATTGCGGAATTTGTAATCAGTGACGCCACAAGCACCGTCCAATAGGTTCCTGTGAGATGTGTGTTACTATATTCCCACACATTAATCCAAATCACTACAAATCTTATTGGAAAAAAAACCCTGTACTTCCCCAGCAAGAATAAATTACTCTTTAAGTGCAGAGTAGTGGGAGATCCCTGAAACAGAAGAGCTTCTGTAAAGAACACATCTGGATGCTCTCGACAAATCAGAACTGCACATATGTTGTACTATAAACCACTACTCTGAAAGGGCCCATAGAAGAAGAGTTGGTTTTTATATGCCGACTTTCTCTACTTGATAAAGGAGAATATAACCAGCTTACAATCTCCTTTCCTTCCTCTCCCCACAACGGACACCTTGTGAGGTAGGTGGGGCTGAGAGAGTTCGGAGAGAACTGTGACTAGCCCAGGGTCACCCAGCTGGCTTCATGTGGAGGAGTGGGGAAACCAACCCGGTTCACCAGATTAGCATCCACCACTCATGTGGAGGAGCAGGGAATCAAACCTGGTTCACCAGATTAGAGTCCGCCGCTCTTAACCACTATGCCACGCTGGCTCTCTATACCCCATTAATTAAATTTGATTCATAATCATTCTTTCTCACCGGATTATCGCTGAAGCCGCAGTTCCACAATGGGCTTTAGCAACCTCTGACAGAATACTCAACCTTCCCCTTCATCAAATTACAATCTCTGGGATTCTGGAAGAAGAAGAGTTGTTTTTTATATGCCAACTTTCTCTACCACTTAAGGAAGAATCAAACTGGCTCACCATCACCTTCCTCTCCCCCCAACAGACACCCTGTGAGGTAGATGGGGCTGAGAGAGTTCAGAGAGAAATGTGAATAGACCAAGGTCTCCCAGCAGGCTTCATGTGGAGGAGTGGGGAACCAAACCCAGTCCACCAGATTAGAGACCTCCACTCATGTGGAGGGGAATAAAACCTGGTTCTCCGGATCAGAGTTCACCGCTCATGTGGAGGAGTGGGGAATCGAACCCGGTTCTCCAGGTTAGAGTCCACTGCTCCAAACCATGCAAGACTGGAGAAGCAGTGGGGTGGGCTTCTACGCCTGAACACTTAACTCCTTGCCAGCAACAGCCAGGCTCCCTGGACTCATATGACTAGAACAGCGTTCTCCAATGTGATGTCCATGTCACTATGGTGCTCACCAGTACTGGTGTCCAGTGGCCCCATTCAATTTCTGAAAGGTTTGGCAGGCACCAGGGGAAACACTGGCAGGACACAGTACCCACGGACACCATGTCGGGGAACCCTGTTCTAGAAGGTATCAGCTATGAGTTGCAGCCTCTCCTCTGTTTCCACACATGCGTAGCCTGATCAAGACAAAACAGACACCGAACATAGATGATGTAAACTGAAGAAGGAGAAGAGTTGGTTTTTATATGCCGACTTTCTCTACCGCTTAAGGGAGATTCAAACCGGCTTACAATCACCTTCCCTTCCCCACAGCAGACACCCAGTGAGGTAGGTGGGGCTGAGAGAGCTGTGACTAGCCCAAGGTCACCCAGATGGCTTCGTGTGTGGGAGCGGTGAAACAAATCCAGTTCACCTGATTAGCCTCCGCCGCTCATGTGGAGTGGGGAACCAAACCCGGTTCTCCAGGTCAGACTCCACCGCTCCAAACCACCGCTTTTAACCACTACACCACGCTGGCTCTCTATCACCTGGCCCCCGGGACAACCAGGGGAAAGTAAAGAACCCTGTTCTAGAGGGTATCAGTTATGAGTTGCAGTCAGAGGAGAGACTGCAACTCATAACTGATACCCTCTCCACACATGCTTTGCCTGATCTGGATCAAGACAAAACCGCTTCTGCTGCTTTACTTTCCCCTGGTCTCTGCTCTAAACCTCAGGTTGTCCTCAGGGCCGGTTCACATCTTACACATTCGGTGCCTGTTTCGTCTTGATCCAAACCAGGCAAAGCATGTGTGGAAGCAGACTCAAAAGCCCCAAAAACACAGAGGCCCAAACTTGACGTTGTGTCTGACGCAAGTCTCTGATGTTTGCACAGCCCAACGTGACATCTGCAAAGCAAAGATCCTAAGTGCGCCAGAGCCTGATTCGGTTTGGGACCGCAGCATGGGGGAAGGAGGGTCTTCAGTCGGCGGGGCAAACAGACCCCCCCCCCGAGGCCA